>NC_040013.1:40972871-40976855 GCF_000972845.2 Larimichthys crocea
ATTAGCAGCCATTTTGTGCTTACACTAACTTACATTACTCAATAACCTTACTGTATGTTTACCTTGAAGTCCCAGGTTGAGAGCTGGAGCTAGATTCAGGATATTCTGCCCTAAACGGGATTTCTGGTGTGACTGGAGGTTCAGGGGTGACTGGAGGGGTTATTAACCCTCCAAGTACCTTTCACCTGGCTTTACTCCTTTTATGAGCCTCTCTCCACTTTTTTTGTTGGGCTCGCTGTCCTCTCTCACTGCGGTCTTTTTGAAGCAACTTCTTTCCTGTTTGTACATCTTTTTTCCTTTTCTCTCTTTCTTTGAGTAAGTACTGTTGTCTCCTTTGTACATCAGCGTCACGCTTGGCTCGGTAGCGTCTCTGCTTTTCAGCAGCACTCAATGGTAGGCCACACTGTATGAAAAATAATTAATCTAACTTAATTTAGTGTCTCCTATCAGTTTTATTTATATAAAGTTAATCATCCCATCAAGGTAGTTGCTGGAACCATAATCCATTTGGACTACCATTAGGAAATAAAAGGAAACAATTCACTATGTAAAATTCAGAAATGTGTTTACAATACGTAGAGTAACTAAATTATATCTCAGATAATGTAAATTGTTGAACTGAATTACAAATAATAGTTTCTAAAGTCTGAGTAAAATGGAGGTTGTCCAACCATGTTAATGTAGTGCAACCCTGTTACTCTAATCACAGTAACAGGGTTGCAGGTAACAGGGTTGCAAATCTATGCTAATGTTAGCTTTTTCTCAGGAATAGAAGCTAGCTGTTTAGCTAGCTGTTACTGTTAACCAAGAGGACAAACTTACTTATGTAAATAAGTAAAATAAAAATAAAAATGTCTTATTCTGATCATATACATAACAGGGTTGCACGAGGTAAAGTGAGACATTCAATCAAGGCTAGCTATGTTATAAAAATATGAAAAATAGAAGAGAGGACATCTTTGCTCTAACCATTCTTTTGGAAAACTGTTTGATGATGTCATATCCAGGGTATCATGTTACGCACTGCTTTCTTCTTCTTCTACCATGCTAAAAAGGTTATGGTAACAGGGTTGCGTGCGTGTTGTGGGACACACGTTCCATGAATAATAATTACTATTTAAAATATTATGTTTATTTAAACCAATATTCCCACAGTTAGAAGAGACAGCAATGAAACAAATAATACCAAAAAAAAAATTAAATTTAATTTCATTTTAACGGTTTATTTGAGATTCAATTTGGTCATTAGGGGGGTGGGACAAGGGAAAAATGGCATTTAAGGGGTACTCTAGACTTATTGGTATTGTTAAAACTCTTTCAAGCATGTTTTTCTCAGTTTTTAGATTTGGTCTCAGGACAAGTAAATTACTAAAAACTACATGTTTTAGTATTGTGTGTGCATTATCCAAAATTTGATGGGTGGGACGTAAAATGTCCTCCAATTCTGGAATGACCCGTCAAATACTCAGAAAAATCTTCAAATTGCAATATCGCTCAAGGAGCCGGGTGATCTACCGCGATTGCGGTGAAATCGGCAGCAGCATGCAGGAGGCCAGCCTCTAAATACTGCTCGAGAAGATGATGAGATCTGATTCAGTGTGTGGCAGTCAGCTCCAAAGCAAACCACACCCATCTCTGCAAAGGAGCACATGGAGCCAACCCCAGCCTAAACACACCACAGCTGTCTTGCATGCACACAAATAATAAAGGGCAGATTATGAATCAGCTGGTAACTTCAGGAATTTACCAGCCACGTTGGCTGGTGATCAGAAAATTTTTAGAGCTACAAACTACAGAGGTTTGTGTGTGTAATTGATCAGTGAACTTAGAAAACTCAACAACAAAACAGAACACAACATAACCCATAAAATACTAATAAATATGAAACAGAAATAGCCAGCTTTGAATGTGTAATGTATGTGTGGTGTCTGAGAGAAACAGCTAAATGAATTGAGAGGGAGAGTGTGGTGGTGTCATGTCTTTCTCTCTTTCTGCTCCCTCAGCCAAGCTGCATGATAAAAAACAGACTAATGCAATCAATCAAACCATGTTTATATATGGGTAATAAATAACTATATTATAATTAAATAACTATGTTCGAATTAATAACTATATTTATTTTTTTCTCTCAGTACATAAAATCACATAAAATGGCAACCCTTACCATTACCGGTAAGTAGGCAAAAACAGTAGTGGCAGTCTCGGTTACTAGAGGTCACTATTAATGTATACTAATGCTGTGTGTATGTGGACTTCATGTTAGCTCATCTACCACCACCTACCTGTATCCTAAACTCTAACCCATTTTCATAGGCCCCATACTTACCTTTTTCCAACCCCAACCAGCCTGTAACTCCTATACGTACTCTTTCCTAACCTTACCGTGTTCGTAACCCCTTTACCCTTTTTCAGAGGGATTCTAGAAAACACATAAGTTAAAATCTTAACATATGGGTCAATTCTAATCAAAAAATATACTTACGCCGGTCTTTTTTTTTTTTCATTTCTTGGTACATAAAAAAAATATAAGTAATTATATATCATTTAAAAAATTAATTTACATTGATTTTATGTTTAAGAATATTAATTTACTTAATCCAAGATGCTTGACTTCATTGTATTTATATACACACTGTAAATAGTTGTGGAATTTCACAATCTTTCAATTTCTGTCTGTATGGTTAAATAATAAGTTGATTATTTATTTAATGTGTAAGAACCCATGGTGACACCATGGTGACACCAGTTTGTAACAAGCACATGAATGTCCCAGACTCTTCTGTATAAGCTTGATGGTCCGATCTTAACCCATTAAGTCACTAAGTGCAATGTTATTGAAACATCACTGGATGTGACTTCTAGTGACAATCATGTGACTGTGACGAAGTGACCTTCTTTCAAAATGGTGGATAGGCCTGTGCGCTAAATTCCAAGGTAAGCAGCTAATTCCAAGAAGCTAGTTTTTTTATACTACAGGTCATTCAAACATTTAACAGTTCAGTGCTGATGAAACATGTTCCTATAATTACTTTCATCACGGTCTGACAGATTTTGTTGAGAAAATAAATCCAAACAAGTGAACAAAAATATTGTTGTAACTATATGTCCATCGGGCTTTTAAGCCTTAAAAGAAGAGGGGAAAATCTGATGTTGACCCATTTGTCACAATAACAACAATGTTTTATATCCCACCCAATGAATTTAGCGGTATCAAATATTTAAGTTAAAATATTTCTGCTTGTCAATTAAAAGTGTACTGACAATTAGAAACACAAATAAGATGAAAGTATTTGGTTTGTGTTACAAAATATTTTTTTTAGCAAACCTATAAAACGTTAAAACATTTTACTATCCTATGCTGATCCCATAAAATGTAAATGTCTTATTCTTGTTGTTTAAATAGTCTGTTATTTAACTATTTAATTTGGTATATGAAAAGGAACAAGAACTACACTCTTCATGATGCAACTGGAGGCCATCATGGGAATGATAGTGAGTTGGAGGGATTGACGATAGCTCAATGAAGACCCTGGGACCCTCTTTACAACCAAATAAGTCAACAGGGAGAGTGACGAGTCAATTGAGTGTGGTGATTCAGACAGTAGTGAATCAAGTACATCAGATGATTTACCACACCAAACGTGAAAATTCAGGGCAGCAAAAATACATCCGCCCTAGGTAAAAAACAAGAAACTGTCCCCAAGGGAAAAACAAATGGTCCGTGGAGGAACAAACCTTTTGAGCCCCTGATGTACATGCAAAGGACCACAGGTAAACACCTCCAGACAATCGTTGAGCCCGCTGGAGTACTTCAGAAAGTTCATAACACCAGAAATCTGAGTTTACTAAAGGAACAGACAAAGTTTGTACAGTTACAAAAATCTCACATCACAACAATGTTTAACACCACTGTAAAAGAACTAGAATACGATTGGCGTCTACCTGCGCATGGGTCTTTTGCCGACTTCGGGAAAGTGCATACTG
>NC_040013.1:40976885-40991866 GCF_000972845.2 Larimichthys crocea
ATATATAATATCTATATATATATTATATATATATATATATACATATATACACACACATATACACATATACACATTTTTACACACACACACACACATACATTTCAGGATCTGGTTATTATAGACACAGATTAAATGTTAAATATAAATATTTCAATATTTATCATCACAGTAACAGTGTTACACACATTAGTAGCTGTAAACACTCAGCATTAGAAAAATACATATGTTGGTTTGGTGCTTACATAAGGAGTAAATATTTATAATCATCACTTTAAAAGTTACATACGTTGTTTTTTGGTGCCTGTTTGTTTCCCAGATATATTAGTGTGTGTGTGAATGGGTGTATAAGAGACATTAACTTGAAGAACTTTGTAGAAAGGCGCTTTATGAAGTTCAGTCCATTTCCTTGTATTAGTTTACGGGCAGATCTGCCCGAACCAATATGGCGGCGCCGTTTACGTATCGCGACCAACGACCAACCCGCTCAATGCGGCGTCTATGTATATATGTCTATGATTAGGGGGGTGGGACAAGGGAAAAATGGCATTTTAAGGGGTACTCTAGACTTATTTGGTATTGTTAAAACTCCTTTCAAGCATTGTTTTCTCTCAGTTTTTTAGATTTGGTCTCAGGACAAGTAAATTTACTAAAAAACTACATGTTTTAGTATTTTGTGTGTGCATTATCCAAAATTTGATGGGTGGGACGTAAAATGTCCTCCAATTCTGGAATGACCCGTAAATACTCAGAAAAATCTCAAATTGCAATATCGCTCAAGGAGCCTGGGTGATCTACCGCGATGCGGTGACAATCTGGCAGCAGCATGCAGGAGGCCAGCCTCTAAATACTGCTCGAGAAGATGATGATGATCTGATTCAGGTGTGTGCAGTCAGCTCCACAGCAAACCACACCCCCAGCCTAAACACACCACAGCTGTCTTGCATGCACTACAAATAATAAAGGGCAGATTATGAATCAGCTGGTAACTTCAGGAATTTACCAGCCACGTTGGCTGGTGATCAGAAAAGTTAATTTAGAGCTACAAACTACAAGAGGTTTGTGTGTGTAATTGATCAGTGGACTTAGAAAACTTCAACAACAAAACAGAACACAACATAACCCATAAAATATGAATAAATATGAAACAGAAATAGCCAGGCTTTGAATGTGTAATGTATGTGTGTGTGTCTGAGAGAAACAGCTAAATGAATTGAGAGGGAGAGTGTGTGTGTGAGTGTGTCATGTCTTTCTTCTTTTCTGCTCCCTCAGCCAAGCTGCATGATAAAAAATACTAATGCAGTCAATCAAACCATGTTTATAATGGGTAATAAATAACTATATTATAATTAAATAACTATGTTATAATGAATAACAATATATTTCTTTCTTTCTCTCAGTACATAAATCACATGAAATCGGAACCCTTGGGTCCTTGACCATTACCGTTGAAGTTGGCAATAATAGCAAGTACCAGTCTTGGCTACTAGAAGGTCACTATTAATGTATAGACTGCTGTGTGTATGTGGACTTCATGTTAGCTTCTTGCTAATTTTTATATTGTTTCAATATGTTTATTTCTTTCTCTCCGTGCATCAAGCTTCAAGGCTGGTTGTCACCACTGCTGCCGATAACAGTAAGTATCAGTCTCAGCTACTGGAAGGTCACTAGTAGAACTTGTACAATGTTGGTGTGGAAAAATGCAACTCTCCACCTATGGGAATACAACAAACATGTCAGCCAATCAACATTGAGCAATGTCATTGATTGTGTTGAAACGTATCCAAAAGGAACTGTGCTGGGTGAATGGATACAATCCAGATCGGCCTGAGAGCATGAACGCAAACATGACATGTCCAATTGTGTGCTTGACTAGTACAAACAGCGGCCTTATGTACAGTGATGTCGTATGTGTCCAAGCCGGAACATGAGAGACTGAGTTTCCTGAACGATGTCATTTTCGTGAGTGAAGAAAACGACGGCAACGAGAAAAAGATGAAATGAAGCAGGTAATGCAAGGCATACGCTAACCACAGAGGTCGCGCTCAATGAGGCTGTGGCAAACGAACATGCAGCTTGCCAACCAAAAAGTGGCTTCGAAATGGTGTTCATTCAGACTGGAATAATGGCCCCTAAGATGAGTCTTCCTAGGACAAAGTGAATGGACGTTCATGTTCAACCAGAATCAGACAAGTGTGGCTGTCAGGCCTAACCAGAGAAATTACAGAGAGACCCAGAACACCTGAATATAAAGGGTTGTGTCTGGCTGGAATTTGCTCTCGATACAGGACTGTCTATGGGAAACAATCCAAAGGAAAAATGCAGTTCCCCTTTTTAAATTCAAAGGATACGTCAAAAAAGAACTGTAGGAAAGCGGGCCATCATTAGATTTCCCCTTCCCCCCGCTTCTCCAGAAAGAGAGATCCAGAAAGGTGTCTATCTACGGACGACTACTGAAACTGTACTCCCACACAGATCAAATGAACCTGAAACAAAGAATTCCCCACATATTAAACAGTTTTAACATTGGTCGTAAGTGGGACGTGAAGTAACGACCTCTGGTTACGTCATGAAGAAGAAATAACGAAAACAGGGAAACTAATTTGAGAAGGCACTGGAAAAAATTTGACAGAAGGCCTGGTCGTTATGCGTGTAACACCTTTGCGCCTTAGATGGAAGTGTATCGTCTGGAAAAATGCATCAACACGGAAGGAAATAAACCCAATGACGAGATGGACAACGTACCAGACTTTGCAGTTGGAATCGTAGCAGCAGTATAGCTTGTACCGGCCAATCGAGTCACCAAAGCTGACCAAGACGTGTGAGGAAACTATAAAGAACCAAAGCCTCAATGAAACATAGGCATCTATATTTTTACACTGTGCGGTGAATGGTGCCTCAACTGCTGGGTGACAACCGAACAGTTCTTTTACTTTGTGACTGTGGAGCTGGTTGTGGAAAGTCCATGTAATCAAATGCATGCACGAGGGAGGCAACCAAATTCTGCGCCAGCCCCAGAGAGTCCGCAACCAAGGAGATTTCCACGCCTGGCAGTGCTACTGCTGCATTTACTACTGCACTGCAGCCTTCAACATCTCGGGCCCAAAAGACCTTTGCATTCACTGCTAAAATTGGCAAGAAGTTTAAAACCACCATAACCAGGGACTTGCGAAATACACTGGAGGAAATGGAGAGCAATGCGTGTACCAATGCGGAAATGATATAATAGAGGAAATTTCCATTTTCCATGTTTCAAAGGAGTTATTTACCCACCTACGTCCATGGGAGTTCAGCAGATCAAAGGGAACAAGAAACCCTTTGGAGGCATGTCCCCGGCGTGGCAAGTAGGAGACTTTTATACCAAATGCCAAACCGCTTGGCAAATCGAAACCACTTTTGTGGGTGTATGAGGAAAGGGCGTGCTCGACATTTGAAAGACACTTCAAATGGTCAATCTGACACAGATCTGCGACAGAAAGTGATCTTGTTTTTGCAGAGCTTCTGAACGTTGCAGGTGAAGAGAAGAATGGACACACTCGCTGATGAGGCAGAGCTTTATTATCACTGAGACTGAGCGATAGCAGACTGTCCACTCGATTGCCCCCCTGCATGTCTTTGCAACAAACAAAGAGGTTGATTGAAGAGCAAAACGGAAAAACTGTATACAGCTCTCCACACTGATTTTGTCAACATTAAGGCACAGGACTATGCTAAAGACCCCACCACAGGTGAATGATCAAGACAGGATCTTCAAAGGGGAAAAGAGAGACCTGCTACTGCATTACAACTGCAACACGGGAGTACGCCATAATGATACTCAGAACCGGGATGTGGAGGTGGACTTGGTGAATGACATTGGAACCATTGCCAACATCGTTATAGGGCAGCAAGAAGGAAAACAACAGTGAACAACGATTGGACTTCAAACTGGACAATCAAACGCCAAACGAAATTCGTAGAAGATCCCAGGGCAATTGGAATAACCTGGTCTTAATGGAGAGAACTGAAGAGGACATGACAAAAAAGGAGCCCGGTCGAAGGCAGTTCCCATGAAGTTGGCTTTGTGCCGGCACAGCATCACAAAGTGCAAGGCAATGTGACATGGAGTCTGCAGTGGTGTCTCTGAAAAGCGTGGTGTGGAGCCTGGAAAATGTCATAGTTGCCTCAGTAGGACAACCCACTTAAACGCTGCAAAATCACAGATTTTTAGGGAAGAAAATTTGGCTGATCCTGAAATTACAGCTGCAATGGAAAATATGAACCAACATCATTGCGGGAGCCTGACAAAACTTTTTGCCAAAGTATGTGTGAAAAATTGGGAAAATCAGACAGGGGGAACAAAAAGCAACAGAAAAGGCGGGGGGGGCGGGGGAAGGAGGGTCAAATTAAAGGTGTAGCCGACGCACATGGGAGCTGATCCAATCAGTCAGAGCGAAGGATAGGGGAAACAGGGGGGCCGGCGTTAAAAGCCACCAAGCCGTGCAGTGGAACGTTGGGGGAAACAAAGGATCCGCAGATTGTTTTCCGTTAATGCATAAAACAATCGGAAAAGGAACTGGCACTTTCCGATGTCTTATGCATAACGGAAACACAGCGTCCGGATCCTTTGTTTCCCCCCCAAAGTTCCACTTGGAAGGAATACAACCATGTTTGCACGCAGCAGACAGTGTCCTGACACGAACTTTCCGACATGGAAAACAAAAGATGGTGGCGGGAGTTGCAGTGTACTGTAGAGCACCTTCGGCAGAGGGCTTTGGGGTACTTTCAAAAGGTTGACTGATCAGAGTTTATGCGTCAAACTTAGGCCCCAGTAGCGTGATTCAGCTGTTTACAACAACACACTCTGTCTCAAGAAGTTTCTCTGCCAAACATGGAAAGTCTCTGGACTCCTTGGCGAATGAATCACCAGCCAGTCATTGTTTGCGGAGACTTAATGAGGACCTCCTATGCAAAGGTAAAAGGCAATACAAGAGTTGTTTCAATCAAAAGGATATGTTGTTGCACAGCTCATCACAGCTGCAACAACGGAAAAACAAGGACACTTCTTGACCACATTTACGTGTCTCAACCAACATACCTGCGTCCAAATCTGGTGTGTCTGCAATGTAGTACAGTTTCACATCCTGCACTGTGTTTTAACTCTGTGATAACTGAAGGATAAGGCAGGTACAATCTCTTAGAGTCCACATGTACGGGGCCTAGTTGGTATTGTTCCTGTCCTCAAAAGATTTCCACAACGGAAACAGGAAACTTCTCGACCACGTTTACCAAACGTATGAAAGCAGTTACATATCTCAGAGTCCGTATGTACGGGGCCTAGTTTGGTATTGTTCTGTCCCTCACATCCCCTCACCATCTTCGCTGGGTGCATTTTATTTTTTCATGTTTATCGATGGAACCTTTATCTGACCAAACAGATGTAAGGCAGTTCATTATCTCAGAGTCGGCATGAACGGGCCCGAAGTTTGGTATTTGTTCTGTCCCATCACAATCTCTCTGTGCTTTTTTTAGTTTTTTCATGTTGTTATCATGTAACTATTATCTGGGGTGCATGTTATTTGATGTTTAAGCTTAGAGCTTGTGTTTTGAGTCACAGCAGACCAATTAGCTACAATGAAGGTAGGGCTACAGTTCAGTGATGGCCGAGAGGATAGGGACAAGCAGCTCCAAAATTGAGGTAAATAATTGCGGTGTTAATTTTAAGCAACTGTTCACAGACTGTATATGTTTTTGGTCTAGGTCCCTTTTCATATACAGATAAAAACTGAAATATTACATTGTTGGTCTTTAGTTTGCTCCTATGATTATTCTATCGTGGAATTTAATGATTTTCTCTCTTTTTGTTTCTTGTTTGTTGTGTTTGTGATTGTGCATAGATCTGACCCTGATGAACACAGCAAAAATGGATGGCACAACCCCAAAGTCAAAGTAAGATCATCATGAGGACTAAACAGCGAAGATGGCAGCCGTTCACCCTGTGAAGAATCAGCATTCCAACTCAAGGCTGGAGTAAAATTCTAAAATTATAGTAAAGATTGTACTTTTCATTGCACTTCCAATCACATTTTTGTCAGTACTTTGTAAACATATAGCATCTCAACTTCTTTCTCAACTTGTCCTTTTTAACACTACAAACAAGACAAGAAGTACGAAGAACACATTGCGGGTGCTAATTTCAGCAACTGTTCCATACTGTTATTGTTTTGTTCGCCAATGTTTGTTTTTGTTCCATAGACTCCATGGCGCGTTAAATCGTGATTTTGTGCCGAAGGTGAACAACCATCCAAGAAACAACAGCAGAAGGAGAAACACAACAAACAAAATAAGTTTAAGGACTCGTTTTTTCTTTGAAAATAAAGATTTGTTCCAGTACTTTTGTGATTTACTAAGAGATATTGTTTGTAAACACTGTATTAATACGATGTGTAGTTGTTTTTCTTGTGGGGACAACAAAACGGAATCAACAACATTAAGCAAAGTGCTCGTGTTTTGTTTTCTTCCCATTTTTTAATTTCATTTTCTAACAAATATACATAGTACATTATTAATGGTGTGTTTTGCTGGATGCTTATTCTGTCCATCGAATTAAATGATTTTTCTTTTCCTCTCCTTGTTTCCTGTTTTTTTTGATTGTGCATAAATCTGACACCTGGTAAACACCATGCAAGAAGGATGGCGGCACCCCAAATACAAAATTGGATCATCAATGAGGCTACAGCAAAGATGCAGTCCCGTTCAACCTTAAGAATCAGCATTCCAACACAGGGTTTGAGTAAAATCTTAAATATGAGTAAAGATTGTACTTTCATTTGCCTTCTATCACATTTTTGTCGGTACTTTGTAAACACATGTACAAAATGTGGAAAACATCTACACTTAACAGTTTTTAATACCTACTATTATTTGTTTTATTTAGAATTGGTCCCGCGGCCAGAGGGCCATCCACCGTGATACGGGTTTCTGCTCAGGTTTCTGGCACAGGCAGTTTTTTCCCTGGCCACCGTTGCCAAGTGCTTGGTCCATGCTGGGGAATTGTAATGGTAATGAGATGTTCAAACTGTTATCAGAGCAGAACTTTATAATTAACAACAATATATTAAACACTTGTTAATATCTTTGTTTTTCCTGGTCAGTTCACACTTTATTACAAAATTCGATTCTTTTCAATAGAAATGTCCACAGTTTGCATTTGGGCCATTTCACAAGGGCATCAAACACTGCACTTTCTGCAGGAAATGCAGTGTAGTTTTCTTATGCACTTTCACAACAATTTCTAAGCAAACACTTAATTTTTAACAGCCTATTTCTTCTCTCTTATGACACTGTTGAAAGCTTCATCTGCCAAATACTAAGCAATGGTAGAAGTAATATTCTGTAAAACTACTCCAACAGGGTCAATGAATGTATGGGGAGAGTCACGGCCAGAGTCAGGCACACTCAAATTACGGTAGAAATTTTTCTAGTTAATTATTATTTATTGTATAGGTGTGTAGCCTGAAGAGACCGTTACGCGGTCGAAACGTTGTGTTTTTTTTTTTGTTTTTCTTTTCTTTTAATTGCACGCCTTTTTTGTTTTGTAAAAATATAAAAAGACTTTCTTCATTTACAGTGGAAACCAGAAGTTTACATACAATGTTATAAAAAAGACACACAATGCTTTTTTTCTCACTGTCTGACATGAAATTAGACATCACTTTTCCTGTTTTCAGGTCTGGTAGGTTACCAAAGTTATGGTCTATTTGCTAATCCAGAATAATGAGTGAAGAATTTGTGTTTTAGACAATTTTTTTATTACTTTCTTTTCTTCAAGTCAAATTTTACATACATTTCACAGTAACTTTATTACACCAAAAAGAAAAACAGTACCCACAAGTATACAATTAGAAAAAAAACACTATGCATTTCCCCAACTAAAATACATAATTGTACCCCTTAAATAACTACAGCTTTGGTTATGTAAACAGCTGAAGGCCACTACACCGGAGGCCGTTTACGGCGGCGCCGGGTCACCGGAGCAGAGAGTGTTGTGGTATTCAAACCACCCCGAAGTCTGTAGACCGGAGGTAGAGCGAGAGATATTGAGTTTTAAAGAAGACAAAGACAATACTCAGTTTTCACATGTGTCAAGAGGGAGAACACAGCTTTGACAGACTCCGCAGTCGTTCACCATCACACCAGCTGAGTTCCCGAGCTCTCTTGGATCAGCTAGTTTTATTAATTCACACAAGCGGTTACATATTGTTTTAGTAGCTTTCATACGGGTAGTCCCCCTGCGGAAGTGGCAAAAAAAAAGAAAAAGAAAAAAAAAAAAACAAAAAAAGCACAACCAAAACAAAAAAAAAGAAGCCGACGCCTGGTGTGTGTGTGTGCACTTTTCTCGGACTATTTGTGTCTTGAGTAGCACTCTGTGCCTAGATTCAGATGCTTTGTAACAGTTTTCTAGTTGTGTCACACACAGACCTCAGGGCAGGCTTGCACTCAGACACACACAGCAACTTCTGCAAAACACTCTGCTGATTATACAACATTCGTAAAAGCAATAGTTCAACATCATCACACAGTTTAAATATCTTTAATGATTATGAGGCCACTTCTAAAATCAATATTTCAACATTATCCACGTTTAATATCGAAATGATTATTAGGCACGTCAGATAATATAATCCACACTAATTACTCACACTCAAAAGCAATATACTCTGTGTGACCTTATACTTACCCAGAGACAGTTAACACACGTCTATTTTGAAATTCAAACATATTATACATTCCCACAATAGCTGCCAGTCTAGTCAAGTGAGTTTAGGCTAAGTGAGAGAACTCACAAGGCGCGGCTCAGAAGCGTCTCTACGCGCCGCGGCCGCGCGGCATTCCGTAGCATTTCTATTTAGACGCGAGCGGCTGCTAACCTCGTAAAATTTCACAGAGCAATGCGCCAAGAAAAATACGACAAGAACAACGGAATAACTACGCCCCCTTTCAAAACAAAACACAATACGCAGTTCAATGGAACTTACACACTTTTTTTAGCTGTCGGCTGCAAGCACACACCATTGCGGACCTTGCTGACCAGGTGAAAGGGCTACAGCAGAAGGTGACCAGATTGAGGAACTGTTACGTACACCGCAGTCCGGTCGGGGAGACCTCGGAAAGAGGCTCGCCAATCTGTGATCATCTGTGATACCATCCGACGCTTGGATACCATCATGAACATGGTGTCCGGAACGGGTAGAACAGCTCCACCCAGCCGCATCAGTGTGACGCATCTGGAGGAGGTGACTAGGGGTCTCTCGGCACTGCAAGTAATTTCGAATGGGGGCAGGCAGGAAGGTGGTTTAGACTAAATTGTCAATTTTCCGAACCCTAAAATGAAATGATTTTCTTGCATTTACCTGTCGCCTGCTATTTCTTCTCTCAGAGGTCCTTCATTGCAGTTTTACTTGTCTTATCTATGCTCCACGGCACTGGACAGCTCACAATGAACAAAAAGAAACATCAGATCAATTTGGCAAGGCTGACTCCACGTAGTGTAATTCTCTCTGCTCAATAGTCTACTGCCTGGGTTGTCAATGTGTCTTCTGTCCTATCTGGACCCTGACCCCATCTCTCCCTAAAATGTGATCCAACCAAAAAACCCACCTCTGTATACCAAATCCAATGTTAATGTCATATGTCCTCTGTGATTGTTGTGTTTTTGGCCTGTAACGGCACTTTTTTCTTTCTTAAAAATGGTGTGCGAGCAAATGGCGGGGCAGCCTTAACCGAATTTCCCTTTTAGGAGATAAATAAAGGATTATCCTATCCTATCCTAAAATCGACGTTACATTCAGGACCGGTGGCACCAGGTGATCAAAGATCGTCAAGGGTCTCAACATAAACGATGAGAGACTAATTTGTTTGAAGGGGAACATCACACAATAATTTATGACCACAACAGATGCTTTTTATAATCTCCTCCACGTCGGAGAAGCAAAGTCAGCTTTTTTTGTTTGTTGTTTCTCTTTATACACAGTTTATCGCGGGGTCTGCAAACTCAGGATTCTCTCGTTGAGCTCGCTGAATACGGCCGGCTCGCTCCGCTGCCTTAACGCGGCTGAACTTTTTTCCGCACGGGGGCCGACGTGAATGAATTTCGATGGCTGCCGTGTGTGGTAACTACCATGAGGGCCGTAGCGGAGACCCATGGGATTGTAGCTGCCTTTTCACTGCACGAAGAGCGGCTGCTGCCGATGAGTGTTTTCCGCTGAATATCCTGGGTAGAATCGGACGCGTGGTTTTCAAAACCGGCACGTCTCCCAGTCTTCGGGCTCTCGCAGAACTTTTTCTCTTTATTGAGGAATCTCATAATTACCCCTCTGGTTTTGAATCCTGCCCAGCAATAAGTCGTCCTAAATCCTGGGTGGGCTCCCGCGATGACAGGAGGGGTGGGAAAGGTGTTCAGGCCAAGAGCGTTTGGGGTAGACAGCCTTCTAAAACGCACACATATTCGGCCTTCAGCGCTCTCGGGAATGCCCAATGATTCTTTAAATTGTTGCAACGTCCGCTATGTTCCTGCCTTCTACTCTCGTTCCCAGTGTGGGCAAAATGCTCTTTCAACGTTTTAATAGCGTGTAGATCATCCTCAGCCTTCCAAATTCTGTTTAGTTTCTGTTATCCTGTTAGTTTGGCTTTGTAATAAAGTTTTTAATTCAACGTTTCTGGCAGCCATCTTCGAATGTCTCTTGAAGTCCTTTTCCATCAAGCGTATGCATCTGAGACCTCAGTGCCAAGCTCATCGGATTCACGGCATTCCATTCTTTTCTTTGTTGCTGGCCACAGGCAGGTTAGCAATAGCTTGCAAAGTAGCGTGGTGGTTTCGAGGTATGACTTGCCAAGCAATTCTCCGAGATTTTCTAACCATAAGACTTGGCTGGTGTCTATGGATTAAAATTGTTGAATTTAAACTGTTTATGTCTTGTGAATAGTTGGTTTCAGTAAGTTAGCTTCAGAGCCTCACCAGGGCACGTCGCAATAGCACCACGCCATAACCCATTCAAGTCAATGTGAATTAAGTCTTAGTCTTACTATGTCCAAAGTAAAATGGACAAGGTGGGAACAGTGGAGGTACGTCCTGGTGCTGGTTAAACAAACAAGATCTTAATCGCTCACATAAAGGTCTGTTTCTGTAAGATAATTTTACAAAATGTTTTATCAGACACGTATTTTTTAACAATCTGAGCTGATGAATGCTCACCGCCTCCTTGGAAACATTACAACAAACTGTGTAGTCCACATGCAGCACACGCAGGTTGTGATATTACATACGTTTGCTACAGTTTACAATTCATGACAGTTTAGCTGAACAGGGTTCAACTCACTCCACTCAGGTCTCTTAACTTGTTACGGTCATACCAGAACACGTTTTAGGAGTTTTATCTGCATCTGGATCCAAATCTGGTGTTGTTTAATACAATAGTGACAGTTATAGCAAAATATGCGTGGTAACCAGCAGCTGGAAATAGTAAAGTCAAAACAGCAAAATAACATGTTAGGGATAAATAATAACTTCTACATAGAATGAATGACATTGGATTAATTAAAACTACGAGGTTGGGTTTTAGGCATCTCTGCATAAGGGCAATGTGAGTATGACTCACGATGTTGACAAAGTAAAAAAATTACGCTGTTTATACTGTGTGCAGGGCCCATCGCTAAGAAAATGACGTTGTCACATCTTGGAATTTTCCTCTGATTTTCTTCAAATGGGCCCATGTGTTTCCAGAGGCAGGTGGTCCCTTCAATTCTGAGCCGATATGGTGCAAGAAGGAGGTAGGAGCTGATTCTCCCCCCAGGTGATAAACACCAGTGTAAAGTGGCCTGGTTGGTGGGATGCACCAAAATGAACGGACTGTACTTCTGTACTGTATGTGCAAGCATAGTGTTTCGGAGGAAAGCAACATGACTACACATTGGGTTGCAGGGGTTCTGCTTCCAGGGCCCGGGAGAAAGCATACTGCTGCCTGATGGTGTAGGAAGATGACGCCAACTTCTGGAGCAACGTAGAAAGGTCTCCACCAGCTCTTCTTGTGAGGATTCATATTCCGTCAAAGTGACCTTTGAGGTTGCTCCGATCAGCTTTGTGCTTTTTCTCAACAGTTTGCCCCACTGAAGGTAGGAGACACGATCAATTAGCGTTGTAATGGCCTGTGAGTAAGTAGCGCTTATTGCTGCACATGTTCACTGGTGATGGTGTGCGAGGCTTCCCTGAGTATTTATGGACTTTGGCTCTGGAGATTGGATGAGCCATTTCATCGTTTGAAGCCGTTTCTGTATTTGTTCTGTTTTCTGCTTCTGCTCTTCTCAACTTTTCTGCTAGTTCCTCTTGCTTCACTTTTTTTTTTGGGCAGCCCATTTTCTCCTCTCTCCCAGCATCACTGTTCCTAAAAGAACATTATAAGCATTAATTTTGTTCCATAACAATTTTACACTGCAAAATAGCATTCAGCAGCCCATTTTGTGCTTACACTAACCTACATTACTCATAAACCTTACTGTATGTTTACCTGCAGTCCAAGGTAGAGCTGGAGCTAGATCAGGAGTTCTGCCCTAAACGGTGATTTCGGGTGTGACCTTGGGAGGGTTAGGGGTGACTGAGGGGGTATATTAACCCCCAAGTACCGTTCACCTTGGCCTTACTCCTTTTATCGAGCCTCTCTCCACTCTTTTTGTGTTGGGGCTCGCTGTCCTGCTTCACTGTGGTCCTTTTGAAAGCAATTCTTTCCGTTTGTACATCTTTTTTCCATTTCTTCTCTTCTTCTTGAGTAAGCTGTTGTCCCTATTTGTACATCACTCACGCTTGGCTCGGTAGCGCTCTGCTCTGTTCAGCAGCACTCAATGGTAGGCCACAGGTCATGAAAAATAATTCATCTACTTAATTTAGTGTCTGCTTATCAGTTTTTTTTTGATTAAAGTTATCATCCCATTCAATGTAGTTTGCTGGAACCATAATACATTTGGATACCATTAGGAAATAAAGGAAACAATTCACTATGTGAATTCAGAATGTGTTAACAACTACGTTAGGTAACCTAAATTATATCTCATATTAATGTACATTGGTGAACTGCAATTCACAAAGAATAGTTTTCTAAATTCTGAGTAAATGGAGGTTGGCCGGACCATGTTAATGTAGTGCAACCCTGTGTACTCTAATCACAGCTAACAGGGTTGCAATCTATCTAATGTTAGCTTTTATCCAGGATAACGCTAGCGTTTAGCTAGCTTTACTGTTAACCAGCAGGACAAACTTACTTATGTAAATAAGTAAAATAAAAATAAAAAATTGTCTTATTTCTGATCATGACATAACAGGGTGACGAGGTCAAAGTGAGACATCAATCAAGGCTAGCATAATGTTTAAAAATGTGAAAAATAGGAAGTGAGGACATCTTGCTTAACCAGTCTTTTGGGAAAACTTTTGATGATTGTCTATCCAGGTAACATTACGCATTGCGTTCCTTCTTCTTCTACCTCGCTACAAAAGGTTATGGTAACAGTAGGGTTGCGTGCGTGTTTGTGGACACACGTTCCTGAATAATAATTTACTATTTAAAATGTTATGTTTATTAAACCAATATTCCCACAGATTTAGAGAGACAGCAATGAAACAAATAAACAAAAAAAAAATTAAATTTAAATTTCATTTTAACGGTTTATTTGAATTCAATTTGGTCATTAGGGGGTTGGGACAAGGAAAGAATGGCATTTGAAGGGTTACTCTAACTTACTCAGTTGGTAGTTGTTAAAAACTCCTTTCACAGCAGTGTTTCTCCGTCAGTTTTTTAGATTTGGTTTCAGGACAAGTAAATTCTAAAAACTACATGTTGTTAGTTTGTGTGGCATTATCCAAAATTTGATGGGTTGGGACGAAATTAAAATGTCCTCCAATTCTGGAATCCATGACCCGTAAATAAACTCAGAAAAATCTCAAATTGCCAATATCGCTCAAGGAGCCGGGTGATCTACCGCGATGCGGTGGGTAAATCGGGCAGCAGCATGCAGGAGGCCAGCCTCTAAATAACTGCTCGAGAAATGATGCTTTGATGATCAGTTGTGTGGCAGTCAGCTCCACAGGCAAACCACACCACTTATCTCTGCAAAGAGAGCACATGGAGCACACACCAGCCCACCCCACCACAGCTGTCTTGCATGCACGACAAATAATAAAGGGCAGATTATGACTCAGCTGGTAACTTCAGGAATTTACCAGCCACGTTGGCTGGTGATCAAAAAATTAATTTAGAGCTACAAACTACAGAGGTTTGTGTGTGTAATTGATCAGTGAACTTAGAAACTCAACAACAAAACAGAACCACATAACCCATAAAATATAATAAATATGAAACAGAACATAGCCAGGCTTTGAATGTGTAATGTATGTGTGGGTCTGAGAGAAACAGCTAAATGAATTGAGGGGAGAGTGTGGTGTGTCATGTCTTTCCTCTTTCTGCTCCCTCAGCCAAGCTGCATGCATAAAAAAACTAATGCAATCAATCAAACCATGTTTTAATGGGTAAATAAAATAACTATATTATAATAAATAACTATGTTCGAATTAATAACTATATTTATTTTTTTTCTCTCTCAGTACTAAAATCAAAATTAAAATGGCAACCCTTACCATACACGGTAAGTGTGGCAAAAACAGTAAGTGGCAGTCTCGGCTACTAGACGGTCACTATTAATGTATAATGCTGTGTGTTATGTGGAACTTTTTCATGTAGCTCACTCCCACGCACCTACCTGTTATCCTCAAACTCTAACCCATTTCCATAGGCCCATACTTACCTTTTTCCACACCCCAAACCGCTTCGTAACTCCTATGTACTTCTTTCCTAACCTACCGTGTTCGTAACCCCTTTACCCTTTTCAGAGGGATTCTAAAAACACAAAGTTACAATCTTAATATGGGTCAACTTTAATCAAAAAATTACTTAGCCGGTCTT